>NW_020955489.1:328842-329962 GCF_003031625.1 Empidonax traillii | reverse complement strand
GTTTTCGAAAGAACTGCAAAATGTGATCGTATTCTACACGAAAAAACTCCTTAACACTCCCTCCGTTCTTACCATCCTCCCCACGCTCCATGCTACTGGACGTGACAGCTAGAAGTTCATTTCCTATGAAGAAGAAGGCTTCGGTTTTTACCGTGAGAAGAAAAGACCCGTTTAATTAAATTATAGAAAGTAAAAAATACTACGGTTTGTGTTTTTTCTTTTTTTTTTTTTTTTTTCCCTTGGGGGTTTTAAATAAAACTTTTCTTAAAACATAGTAGCATACGATTTCCTTATGATGATTTCATGAAAAAACAGGGAGTTGCTATAGAAGAGAAGGAAATATGGTTGTGGTTGTGGTGAAGGGGATTTTGTTAAGTTCTTCTTTTTTTTTTTTTTTTTTTTTTTTTTTTTTTTTTTTTTTTTTTTTTTTTTTTTTTTTTTTTTTTTTTTTTTTTTTTTTTTTTTTTTTTCCTGGTTTGTTAAAAGCCAGAAATTGCCTTCTAACAGCCCACAAAGTGCTAGAAAATGTGTCAAAAAAAGGAGAAAACAAACAAAAACCCCCACATTTATCCAGGAGAGACACAGAAAGTTTGAAAAGACAGATGCACAGTGTTATCCAGTAAACAATATTCCATATATAATATATACAAATTTATGATTAAGACAGTTGTCAAGTCTCTGTACTTGGCGTGGAAAGACCAGGGTATTCCATGCTTGAGGATATTCTAACTAAACCAATATAAAATATATACCTTCATATATAAAATGTATATCCCACCTAAGTGCTCCAACCTGTTAATGAATTCTATAACGTTCAATGTACCAGTTTTCATAATAGATAATATGATTCAAGTGGTATATTCTGGGACATTTTGATTACTTTGAGCATTTTGTCAAGGATATGGAGTTCTAATACTAGTTTGAAAGTCTATCTGTATCTCCTCTCTATATCCATGTGATTGCCTGGATGTATATCTATATATATACAGATATACATATTGGCCACACAGACAGAAGTAGTAAACTTAGCTTTTTAAATGCCCCAGTGCCAGCATGCTCAACTTTGCAAATTTAACACTCCTATTTTACATTTAATTACCTCCTTTTGAAAGAAAAATAA
>NW_020955489.1:294365-328557 GCF_003031625.1 Empidonax traillii | reverse complement strand
CTCTCTATATCCATGTGATTGCCTGGATGTATATCTATATATATACAGATATACATATTGGCCACACAGACAGAAGTAGTAAACTTAGCTTTTTAAATGCCCCAGTGCCAGCATGCTCAACTTTGCAAATTTAACACTCCTATTTTACATTTAATTACCTCCTTTTGAAAGAAAAATAATCTGGTGGAGAGGGGAAGGAGTCTGGAGTAGTGACGTTGGCTTCCCTCCTGTGGAAGGTGCAGTCTCACCCTGTTCTCCTCAAACAATGAAATGCACTTTGTGAGGTCAGGAATGAACTCCTCTGACCTACCTGGCAGCTCTCCACTTACAGCCCGTACGAGCTGCAAGCTTTTCTTTTCCACTCACCGATAAATAAATCGTTCTCAGCTATTTCAAACCATATTTATTGCCTTACCTTTATTAATCTAGGCAAATCAACATCTAGTATAACACTAGGCAAAAAGTTTGCTTTTCAGAAGGATCTAGAGCAAGCTTTATATTTCAGCTTGGTGCAGCCTGGGAAGTTCTTTTTACTTCAGAGGCATAACTTTATAATTCATGCTGTGCTCAAGAACAACTGGCATCATTTTTCTCAAGCCTTGAAGAAAAAAAGTATTTCCTCTCAAGCAGAGGCCAAATGTGGAAAATTTCTTCCCAAAAGATAGTTGGCTGGAAAATTTTGAGCATGAAGTTATTATGGAAACGTGTTAGCAACATCGGTTTTAGTGGCCATGAACAGGTGCCTGCTGTAATTATGACAGAGATTTAGCAACCGTCTGTCCTTATTTAGCTAGCTGTGTCAGAAGTGGGTATTTATTTAGAGTATTTCCAGATAAGCAGAGCAACGTTGCAGAATAAGGAAGGAGGGAAAAAAAGCAGTTCCCTCCTTCACTGTGGGCAGAAGTACCTTGGAAATCCAAGTGTTGTTATCCTGTTGTTGAGGGTCACTGACATCTACTTGTTTGCTATACAATGCTGCTTCGCCACTGCTGGTACCATTGTTGCCCGTGAGCTGCAGCCAGTACTAAAAACTGAGAGCAAACCAGTTGTGCTCATTCTTGAACTTCTCTTGAAGTGAGCCAGCTCCTCCCTGCAAAACAAACACAGAAACTGTTCCTGTGCACATGTGAGATTAGGCCACTGAAACATGTCCTGGCTTGAAACTCTTCAGTGAAAAAAGAAAATGAAACCACAATGAAAAATAAACCCTGTTCCACTGTGTCATACAGGTTTTATTCTGCTCCCTTTTAAAACTAAAGCTAAATTGATCCCAGTGAAGACACAGGATCACACTCCAGTTTAAAAAAAAAAAAAAAAAATTAATAATTAAGGCTATCAGGAAGTTAAAGTAAAACCTAGTACAGCCACCAGATGCTCTGATGTTCTTGTCAGTTTAGTTTTTCCATCTCATAAAATACCTTTCATTTACCTCCCTCTGAACATTTACCAGTCCTTTTCCAATTAATTTCTCTCTTTCATCACAAATTGCAGGGGACAGCTCCCCTGAAACAGCACTCTTTTAACAGAGGTAACATTCACATGCATAACTTCTGTTTTCCCTCAAGCCAGGTACAGCATCTCATCACCCAGACTGACATGCATTGGGCTCTTCTCCCTCTGCACAAAAATTAGGCTGAATACCACCTCATGGTGTGGTTCTTGCAGCCCTCCAGGAGACTCCAGTGTAGAGGGAACAATTCTTTCCTTCACCTTTTTCTGGTCAAATTCCGCCTCCACATCCATTGGCACTACTTCATACACTGTAGATATTTGATTAAAACTAAAATATGGCAATCTCCTTGTTAAACAGAGCTATAGACATTGTTATACAGAGGAACAGACTCCCATCCTTATAGCAGTAGCTTTCTCCTGTCTTAACATCTATGCCACTGCAGGATGCCAGTCAGAGTAACACAGTTAAAACTCCCATGTCCCATCCAGATCCTATGTTGGTTTATGGTCATGCAGTTCCATTAAACCTATTTGGTCTGGTGAAAATATAACGAGACACAAATAAATGAAATTTGTAGTGATAACCTGAGTAAAACCTATCTCTATATGTATTTTGTGGTTTCAATTGTGTTAAGTTTTGAAATTACTGTAACCCTGACAGGTCAAATTTTTCCCTGCACAGCACATATAAGAGAAAGAGGTTGCCAGAATTCAGAGTTGTCATGTGGTAAAATTAGCCCAGAATCAGATTTTCTGACTCTGCCTAAAAAATTATTCTCTATGATGGGACTTAACCTTCATTATAAATTTTGCTATGTGGTGCATTCTGATCTGAATCTACGTGCAAGACTCTCCTGTTCCCCAAAACATATACTGATTTTGAGATAATTTTCCCATCTTACTGGACGAACACCAAAGTTGAAACCTGGGACCGGTTTTTCCAAGGTGTAGGTTGCTACTTCTTGAATTATGGGAGCAATCTGCAGTAGAAGTAGCATCAGCCATCTCCACCCAGATGTGGGCTTTCCAGCTGCTGTCAGGGACCCCTTGGGCATCTGTGGGATGCTTCCAAATATTTTGCCAAAAAGTGAATCGAAAAAACCAGACCTACAGTAGTGAGGATAAAATACACTCTGGAAGGGTTGGATCTCTATGGGGTTAAAAGGTTAAAAAATGGAAGGGAGTTTAAAAAAAAGAAAACAGGTTAAAGGACAGACTCTTACAGAAGCTGTATGGCAAACTCTGCTACTGTCCTACATTTAATACCACTCAAGCAGATGAGTATATGACTTGGGGAGAAACATAAGTGCACTATCTTGACTTCTTTTATTCTTTAACATCGAAGATTAAATTAATTTTTTCCTTGCTTTTCTCTCCTCAGCTTACTTTTCTTTCCTTACTGCCTTTTCCCATCACAATCCTTCTAAATCGATTCATTTATTCTCTCCATTTAAAATCCCATTCTGTCCTCTCTTTTGCTTTGTTTCAGTAATAGCCACCTTTCCCATTTCCTTAAAACAGCAGCTTCTCCTTTTATTTTGCCACTTCCCCGTTTCTTCTCTTCTCACTTCTCTCTTTTCCCTCCCTGTATCCCTGGATTTCATCATCCCCCTTTCTGTTCCTTTTTTTTCCAGCAATTTTTCTCCCATTGGTCCTTCTGCTCCTGCCCAGAAGCTTCCTAAGCTTAAATGAGTCATTTTAATTTTCTCTTTTGCTTCCTGTCATTTTACTTTTTGTTTCTCCCTTATTAAGATGGAGGCACTGATAACAAAATTACCTCTGGATGCAACAAGATGTACATTTCAGGACCAGAATCCAGTGCCCAAAATTACCATGAATTTTAGTAGAGCTTTACTTAATCAGTGAACCACAAGGTTGTCACTCATTATTATACGCAGTGCTTCAGGAGCGCGGGGTGAAGGGGCAACTTAGACAAACATCCCTTCTCTCTAGCTTAGAGACAGCCCTGACACTGGCCCAGTCAAGTGTATCTTTAGTTCCCTTTTGCTGAAGCCTTTCAAGGTTTTTTTTATCAGATGGACTTTGTGCACCAGCGTAGAAGTTGGCCAAGCACAATAACCTGAAATTAAGATTTCTGATCTCTTTGGATACATCCAAATAATACACAAAAAGGAAAAGAGATCCCACATATGGAAGAATCACATCTTGAACTAGACTGCATAAATAAATCCACTGGTTCCACTGAACAACCAAAATGATAGGTCAGATATATTCATTTCCTTCAGGCAAGTGTAAGTTATATCTCCTTTATGGTGCCTTTATAGTCCCATCCATTTAACGGCAAGGAAAACTCTGTCTTCACAGATCCTCCCCTTCATCTCCCTCTCCCCATTCTTTCTACCTTATAAAAACACACCGGATTTTGTTTGAGATCAGTTACAGGTCCATTCTGAACTTCATCAATGTCTTTACATGTAAAAAAATGATCACCGATGAAAGCACTAAGACCTGATCCAACTGTTATTTACGTCAGTGGAAAGATTCCCATTGACTTCAATGAGAGATAAATTTAGCCCTCAGGGTCTATGAAAAATCAGCATTTAGTCACACTGGTTCTCATTGTACAAAACTCTCCTCTTGAAATAACTTGAAAGAAATGTTAGAAATTATTTGCTGAAGGTGTCTGCTTCCCTTGGGTGGACTAATATAATTTTGTTTTGTATTCTTATAGTCTTCCAGGTGAACACCAAGGAAGAGAGGAAGTGAGTGAGAGAACATATCTACTTTTACTGTGCTAAGTTACACAATTTTGGATATATCATGAAATTAACCGTGCCTCTACACACAAATACACACACACACACATACACATCCCTCCCCTCACCCCCCACAAAATGTAGCTGTTCCTACTGATTGCCCCTGGAACTGTGCATATATAAAGAATAATCTGAAATTTAGTAACATTAAGGATACTTTAAACCGTTCTCCTCTTCTTTCTCATAAATATGCAAATTACAATTTGCCATAATAATTACAAATCACCTTTCTAATTATTAAGCACTGATTTCTACATAAATACTATTTCAAATTAAAACCATGTATGGCACAGATTTGCATTCTACGGAAGATTTAAAACCAAGGCTGCCACTGTAGCTTTCGCTGTGCTTCTTGTTTGTCCTCTCACCTACTTCACATGTGCCTTGCCACGAAAGGAGCACATGAATGATCATAACTTTCAGCTTCTTATCTTTCTTGGTTTATTTTTTTTGCTTTTAACTGTACAGGAACTTGCCCAGATAATGAGAACAGAGTGTAAATAAAGTAAACCAATAGAGCTACATGTGATTTTAAAATTAGACTGCCTTAATTGTAGTCATAAAAGCATTCCCTGAGTCCAAATCCCTATTGCTCTGTGAGCACGTGAGGCTGCTGCTGAGGCCACCTCAGCAACAGGGGCAGGTACAGGGTGTCACTACACCCACCTGGGGTTCCCAAGTGATGTCAGTCCAGTGGAGAACAATACCCACGGTGGGGTAGGGTCCCTCTTCTGTGCACTCTTCAAAGCAAACTGGTTCCAGAGAGAGAAAAGCAGACTGCAGGACTGCCCAGGCTGTGTCCTCACCACAGGGCTGTAAAGTCAGGCACCATCTGGTTTACTGTCTAATCGGCTCGTCACTTCAGGGTAGGACAGCTTGAGTGGGAGACATCTAGAGTAAGATTCCCCAAACAGCATAGATGATCAGTTTGTGATTAGATCATTTCTCCTCAGAAAGAGGAGGCATGAGTTTCACCCTATCTAGCCAGAGATGAGAACCCTTCCCTGCAGACTAAGTGTTCTCGCTGATGGGGCTTTATTAAAAGACTCAGCTCAACCCCTAGTCCAAGTTTAGAAATGAATTTTGGGGCGATGAATGTCCCAATCACAGCAATGTTCAACTCTATATCGCTGGTTAGATGGTAAATGGGAGAGATGGGGAATTTATTTTCACCATGCCCAGCCTCCCTCTTTGGAGCTGGGCTTTAGTTCTTCTAAACTGGAAATAATTATTAATGAGACAGATTAGGATAGCACCGCTCACTGGAATGGGAATTGGGAAATGAAAGGGCTCCTTATTCACCATCTTTGTGATTTTGGATAACCTGATGATCTTCCTTTAGTTCTGTTTCCCAGTCTGCTGAAATGGATAATAGTATGTTACCTTCTAAGGTGAAGTAGTTGAGATTCCCAAACAGAAATAATGGATAAGCTTGCTGTATTTTACTTTTATGTCTAATTTGAATTACCACTCTCATGGATCTTTTGTTGCTGGATGCTCTTTTGCTGCATTATTTTCTGTTCTTACAATTCAATGTGTGTGTTGCAGCCATGTTTAGCAGCCCCAGTAAGGATTCTGTGTGTGTTTTTATTATATGTAAGAGTTTTATATTGAGCTCTAAAAATTATGACTATATTTCAACTGTCAAATAAAAGCACAGATTCAGCACGGCAATTAAATACATAGCTGAACAGTCCCTGTCAAAAAGCCTTGCCTAACTTAAGACTTGCTGTTAATGAAGATTTCACACAACCTCTATAAATAATATAACTTATACCTGTGGAATTATATTTCTTTATTTGGGATGAGAACACCTAGCAAGGTATAATATTGTGGTCTTTTTTCAGGGACCTTATTTTGGCAGTTTTCTGAAATGTATGTGCTGATCAATTAATTCATCACAGACCTTTGAAGAAGAGTAATTACTGTTATTTTTCTAAAAAAAAAAAAAAAAAGCTGTAGAATTTTGCTAGATTCTGAATTATCTCCCCCAAGGGGAAAATGTAGTTCAATATTATTTAAATTTATCCATGATACACACTGTACCATCCCATTTTGAAGAGAGAGATGTGTGTCATGTTCTGGAGAGGAAGGCAGTTTCCTTGCTGGTGCAGAAATATTTCTTCCCCTTGCATAAACCAAGATATTCCAGGTTGTATAAGAAAAAAAAGGTGAAATGTTAAATTAAATCTACTTCCAAATCACACCCATATTGAGGTGCAGGTAGGTATCAGGCAGCCAGCAGCACAGCATGGCACTCCATTATGAATTTATAGCTGTGCCCAGCGCTTCAGAGGGAGTTTTGCTCAAGTTGGGATTGCAGGATCAGTCCTGTGACTTGTTTGGAAACCATAAATTAGGCTCAGTGTTATGTTTCCTGGCTTTAGGGAGCCTGTATCTGTAGGTACCATTTATACGCTCCTCCACTTTAACCAGTCAGATAAATCCTCAGCTTTGTGGCTGAAGCAGAAAGTGCAGATATAACAGAGTACCCAAAACAAGCCATGAATTCCCCACACGTATAAATTGGCGTAACTACTTTAGTTTCATCACCCGAAGATTTGACTTGGAATGGTTTAGCTTGATATTTTTTGCTGGTGATTTATTTTGTCATCAAAATAAAGTATGAAGCAGAGAGAACATGTAACCTATCAGGCAACATTTAAATTCAGCAGGTCTTTTTTTACAGGTGATCTGTGCTTTTTGGATGTTCAGGTTCCAAAATCATCTCAACAATTTCCATACTGATCTGTACCATCTCTTGAAGTCAGGCTGTAAATCAGCCATGTGTTAGGATGCGAGTGCTTACACACTCTTTTCTTTACAGAGCAAGGGGGGTTAAACATGTACTCAAGTTGTTTGGTTTACAATTATCACAGATCACTATAATTTTTATTTAATATAATATTTTTTCATCCCTGAACCCTTAAAATATCCATGCATTTGTAGGTTTCATCACCAACTTGAATATATGTTTTAGCACTACCCTTTTCTTTTTTTTTTTTTTTGAAATGCCCATTGTAAATATTTTTACAAGGGGTGTTGTAAAAGCAGTGTTCCTGTCCACAGTCCTGCTCCTCAGAAGGTCCCAGAGCGCTGGTGCAGCTTCTCCCCCATCATATGTGTTCCTACCACAGGGTATCATTAGGACAGAGCCATGGGTCTTATTTCTATTTCTTATTTCTTATTCCACCATTCCTGTAAACTCTGTAACAGGGGAACCTCAGCATCCTTTCATTTCCTGACATAATCCATTCATTGAATCTTACTTATTTGTGAATGTGCCTGCCCTAAATGGACTGCTTACAAAACCCTTCTTACATCACCTTAGCCAAGATCTGTCCTTGTCTCTCACAGACACAGTCTCTCTGCTTATCTCCCAGAACTCAACAGAAGGGTTATTGGGCGAAATCTAGCAGCCACAGAAGACAAGATGAAATGAGCTAATAGTCACCAACTATTATCATCGTGGTGACTGTTAGCACCATGATTGTCTACCAGCATAGTCATCACCTATTTTCCAAATCCCCTCTTAGGTCAATACAAGAATCTTTGCCCTCAACTCGTAATTCCATTTCTTGTGTCCCCAATTCTCCTTCCCCTGTGTGAATTCTCCGACTCCAGTTCATCTGTACTTCATTTGCAGTACTGCAAAGAGCTGAGCTTTGAGTCCAAGTTCTCTAAGACCTTTTGCCTAACATCCATTTACACCTTTGTGATAAGACATCTAAATATCTGGCAAGGTGGGAGGTGCAAGCATTCTCTCTCGGCTATCCTTCCTTCTACTATGGCCTGGATTATTTTTTACTTTATATATACAACTTATTCTCACTGTGGTCTGTGAGGCCACATTTCCATCGATGTAAGCATTAAACCAGTGTCAGGGTTAGAGCAAATCCTAATTATATTACAGTTTAATAGGGAAACAGATCATGTCAAGTGGGAGGTCAGCAACATATTTTTGGATCATATCGCAAAGTTCATCCAGCACACATCCCTTCCCTATACTGGAATATTTATAGTTTGTTTGTTTTACACTGGAAATATCCCTTCTGTGAGCTTCTCTTGAGAGTGGTTCAGGAGAAAGCTGGTATGCAAAACCTCAACCATCAGCCACAGGACACTTGGATTCTCCTCCTTTTCGAACTCTCCTGTGATGGATTAGAATGGGAGCTTCAGAGTGGACAAGCTGTAGTAAGCTAAAGCAAGCACATCCCAAGCTCCTTTAGACAAAACCCTTTCCCAGGGCTATAAACCACCCTGGTATCCAGATCCCATAAGTGCTGCAGTGAGCAACCTTCCTGTTCCTATGCACCTTAAAGTTTCATTTCTGCATGTGTGCTCAAAAACATCTGCTACCCAGCTAGGGGCCTTCCTCAGGACTATGTCCAGTGGGTTCCTGACACTAAATCTTTCCCTAGGTCCTCCAAGGTATGTATTTTCTGACTGTGCCTATCCTATCCAGCAGGAGTGAGTGTCTGCATGGTAATCGTGCCTTTCTCTCAAAGACCAGGTGCCTTTTCAGGCACTTGCCTTAAAGGATTGAGAACTGGGCTCCATTTCTACTCTTAAAAAATGCTTGTGTAAAATCTTCAACAGCCTCAGGAGCGAGAATCAGAACAAAGAGCCTCCTCCCAAGCTGTCCCCTTTCTACTTTCTGCATGGCCACAGCAAGCAGCATGGAGGATGCTCGTCCCCCCACCCATAGCTGGGTAGCTCATGCAGTCCCCCAGGTCAACAGAAATATGAGATTAAACTTCATTAGAGAGTTGGTGGAACTGTACCTTCCTTTACATATCCCTAACGAATGCTTAAAGGAAGCAGCACTAGCTCATCCTTCCACCAGCATCTGCAAGAAAGGAGTGATGCCTTGCTAAACTAAAGAGGCCAAAGCACAGGCAAGGAGGCAGCTTTTGTCTCTCTAGAGGACAGAGGTGCCTCCCTACAGAGTGAGGGGCAAGTGGTCCCCCATCTCCTGCTGGGGAGGCCAAGTTGCTCCCTGCATACCTTGGTGGTTGATTTGGGAACCACTTAAAGGGGCTGAATTCTTCCAGCTGAGAATCAAGTCATGTAAGACAGGGGATGTAGAAGTCCCTGGTATCACAGGTATTGCTGTGACTGGATTTTGAGTGGCTGAGGTTTTATGGTAACTCCATTAGCTCCTGAGCCTTTTTAGTAAGTTTCATTACACAATTAAAACCAGCAATTATTAACAAGCTGTGAGAAACCACTTTGTTTTCTCCTGTGATGATCCAAGTGCACCACGACCAGGGACAACTCTCTTTTAGAAAGCAGTGGGGAAATGTTTAGACAGGCAAAAGTCTCGCTGTCTCCACAGCCATCTAATTTGAACTTGTAATGTGATAGAACTATCGTGTGAACATTTTTATAACTGATCTAGCAAAGCTCAGTACATCTTGTAAACAAAAAGCACATTTCCACCCCAAAGTAAAATACTGTTTAGTTTTGAATTTTTCTGAAAATGTCAAATTTGTGATGATAAAAAAAAATGAAATGTACTCATTAAAAAAAAAGTTTATCTCTTCTTTGAAACATGCCACCTTATCCTAAAATAACCATATTCATCCCAGCTGATACTCAAAGTCCTAAAGTAAGAATTTCTCTTTCCTACTAGAAAATGCAGCCACTTAGGCAGGTAATCAGAGCATTGGAGTGTTTCATTTTGTTAAACTGGGTATAAATTTATTTTATAAGCTGTTTTGCCCATTAAATGACAGTAGGTCCCTTATCATAAACATCACTGCAATTTTATTATGTGAATGAGTGGTTACTAGCTTGTTTTTTTCTTTACTCAAAACAAATGAAAGAATTTTGAAATCTGACTTGAAAGCAATTCAGACTTTCACACATGCTTCATTTTAATTGTGCACGTAATCTAAATGAGTCCAGTACTACTCATATGCTTAAATCTAAGCACATGCAACAGTGTTAGAAGGACTGGGCTTTAATATAGCACAAAACCTAATGTCTAGCCTTCGGTATTAAAGTTAATGTCTTGTTAGATTAATTTTTCTAAGAGAAGTCATTCTATGAAAGACATTATAAAAATAAATTTGTATCTAACATACATTTTAACTGAGACATAAACTGATTTATTTAATATTTCTAAGTATATCTATTACAATATATAATATTTCTAAAAAGTATTGAGTCATATGACGGACCTGACACAGAACCTTGTAGAAGAAACCCTTAGAGAGAGGGCTACTGAGGGAGGAAAAATTTGGAACACTTGATTTCTGGCAGCCTGTCCCCTGGAGCGGGAGCTTCCCCTCACTTAGCAGAATAAAGTCTCTGCTTCAGAACTGGTTGACTTCAGGGAATTTCCTGCAGAAGAAATGTCTCCATGGAGGCATTCAACCTCCCTGCACTGCGCCACGGGGAAAACCCGGAAGCCCTCCGTGATCAGCTCTGCTCCTGCCAGCCCGCAGACGGCAAAGGCCGGGTCACCCCGTGCCAAAGTTGCGTGTTCTGCCTTTGCCCTAACTCAGCCCTCCTCATAAGCACGTCCTGGGGAAACAAAGCCATCCCAAATGGCATCCGAGGGCTTCCCTGGGTATTTCCTGAAAGAGCTCATATTCCTGGCAGGTGGGCTCACCTTAACTGTGGTAGTGGTTTGACACTAACATCCATGCTTCTAAATCCCTTGGCAGCCATAGGGGAGATTCTCTGTGTCCTCCTGTCTGTCCTGCAGTGGGATACAGCAGCAGCCCGTGCTGCTCCACCCAGACCATGGGAGGACAAGGTCACTGGGGCCTCATCCAGGCAAGCAATGGGATGAAGTTCTTTTCATTGCTGTTGGCATGGGTATGTACTTCCAATTCTGTTTTCTGCTGCTACTTCAGAGTAACATATTATCAGTTATCACCATGATAGCTATTTTTATTCCAGGAACATTGGGCCTCCTTACAAGATATATATATATATCCTGAAAACTCAAAAAATGCGTATCAGCTAATTTTTCTCTAATTCAGAAAATAAGCTAAAACTTGACAGATCTGTTTACTTTTACATGCTTTCTAAAACCATAATGGTTTTCTATGCTGAATAATCATCTGTGAACATTTTGGTTTGGGAGCTCAGCTTGAACAACAAGCTAACAACAACAAAACCCAGCCAACCAGTAAGGGCAAGCAGTACTTGCAAGATTTTATCATTTACTTCCAGAAAACGCCCCTTGGTGCCTATTTCACTCTGCTATTTTAAGTTAATTTGCAAAGCTTTGACAAGGAACAAAGGTTAAATACTTGGAATTTGCACAGGTTGTATGTCACTGCAGAATGCTAAATAAATGTTACAAATAAATGGTGGTTCCTCCAAGAAGAAAAAAGGTAGGGCATGGGTGCAGCTGCCGTGAAGATCATTATAAGAAGAAAATTCCTCTGGAGCCAAGTGGGAAAGCTGGAGATAGAAATGCAGAGTATTGCAGAGGTACTGCTTTTAAGGCTGTGTTATTAAGGGGACCCCAGGTAGGTATGGAGCTGAGCAGAACTGTTTTACAAACATCTCCTGTTATGTGTTACTCTAAGGAATAACACTTGAAGTACAGGAACCTGCTCTGGTAATACTGAAGTACATTTTAGCAGCCTCAGCTGAGGGTTGAATTTTGGTAGTGTAAGGATATTGGTAATTAAGAGCAGTGAAAATAGATGTAAATCCAGTGGCACAACATGCTTCGGAGGTGGGTATTTGTAGTTATAAAACTACAGTCCTGGATGAGCTTATAGCAAATCAGATTAAATGTAAGACTGCTAAATATTGCTATGCGAATTTATTTCTGTTGATGGGACTCGGATTGTTCTGTTTATGTTTGGTTTGTGTTCTGCTGGCTGATTTTATCAACATGTGTTAAATACATTAATGCTGGTCATTTTAGTAGCAGTTGCCGTGCAAAGCCATCTCCACCAAAAAGGTACATTTCACCTCTTAGCAAGTAAGAAGTGGACAAATTGAAGGCAGCAGATCCATATTGCCCACTGTCATGCAGCAGGAAAACCACAGCAGAGCCTCCAAGCCCTGACTCTCCTGGCAAATGGAGAGTGTTGCCGATGCAAGGTACTGTGGCAAACCTTTCCTCCTCCAGCCTTCCTAAGCCATAAACAACTTTTTTACCAGTTCTGGTCCTCATCCAGCTCTGAGAGTCAGTGACGATAATCTGACTGTGCCAAGCCTGGCCTCAGCAGATTTTCTTGAGAAATAAAGAAAGCAGTGTGACGTGCAATTTTCTTCTGAATTCTTTTAATATGTCTCCTGGAATACATGATTTCTGCTAACAGTTCTGCTATCAGCACTGTTTTCTGCATTTAACCCCCCTTCCCACTTGTATAACTGTGGTATTTTATAGGGAAGTTGTTAACTGGTTATTTTCCATTCTAGTGCTCTAGCAAATTGTAGTAGGTTTGAGTTGGTATTTCAAAATTAGATTTCTACCTTCACAGCTAACCCTATGAGAAACTAAGCGCCCTTGTAGAATGTACAAAACCAGTGATGCTCTGAGTGTTCAGCACACTATTAAAAAAGGCCCCATTGGAAGGATACCCAGCCAAAGTTGACAAACTCATAAATACAAAGTGCCCCAGTTTCATTCAAAAAGCTACTTGTACACAAATAAACAAACAAAGTCAGAAAAAAAAAATAACCTGTTTCTCAAACTACTAAAAATCCTGAGAAGCCAGTAAATAAAAAAAAAAAAAAATCAGGGAACATTTCAAAAAAGTCATGACCACTAAGATTTTGTTTTATTTTTATATTTTATAATAAGGCTTATACATTTTGTGGTTATTTTTTTCTGCAATTTATTCAGAACATATTCATCATAATGCTTCCCTGTACTTTTGTCATTAGACTGCATAGATTTTTTAACTACAGAGAAAAGATATCTCATTGTGGTAACAGCACTCAGTTTTGCCTTCTACTTAACAATTTTCTTCTTTTGTGTTATTCCCATACATACGTGACTCAAAGCATTTGTGAGATGACCTCATTTTGTTGTTGTTGTTTCATTTTGATCTTGTTTTTCTGGCTGAGGGGATGTGTGTCACTTGTGTTTTGAAATGAACCCCGGTAAATACAGCCGCTTCTTGAAAAGATTACTGCTCCCATTTGAGCATGACTTTGCCATAAATATGTAAGTGGGAAGAAAACTATGAAGACTTGTCGTGTGAGCTACCCACGGGCTCAGTCTTTTCTCCTCAGTACTGCACAGTCCTGCTTCTGGATCCTTCCTCACGGAGCACATGACCTACCTCCCAGCCGTACATGACACCGAGTGCCAAAGAAGGGTAATTGTATTATAAGACTTTTTAATTCCCCAACTTACTTCAGCTGTTATCAGCAGCTGGTTACTTCAGCTAGCTGATATGCCTCGGTGTCTTGTAAACATTCGGGCTAGTGCTGTGCATTACTCATAGTTGGAAAATCAGTTCGACTCCTGTAGCATAATTATGTTAATGTCAAATGAGTCACAGGGAAACAGAAAACTTGTATCAGAGCTGCACCTTAGTGCCAGTTTCTGAATGCTCCTGTTGGCATGATAGAAGTAGGTTAGGGGATTTAGGGGAAAAAACAACTTTCATTTAATGAGTGATTTGAAATTATGATAATAATGATTCATAAGGAAGCCTGCACAACAATCAAGTTCAGATTCACTGAAACACAAAATTGGTAAGAGAATAGCCTGCCTGATCATTTATAAGAGCAAGTATGAAAAGCACTGAATTTTTAAAGAATTACTTTTCCAGGAAAACTTCACAGATATGTTTTGCACATAAACAGCTTTTCACATTCATTATCTAGTTAGAAGGGCAGTAATTTATTTAAATTGACATCTTAATTAGATGACATTTCAGAGTTAATCCCCTCTCATGTTTCATTAATTTTACCTCTTTCTTGGGTTAGTTAATGCAAGTGATCATTTAGGAAAAAAAATCAACACTCTTTTATCTCACTTCTGATGCCAGAAGCCGGAAGCTCTTCAACAAGCTAAAAGTTCCTGTAACATAACTTGCCCTAACTTAAAGCAGACGAAGAGACGGTAGGAGCAGAATTCGTTCCAGAATTAAAAGACACAGGGACATACATCTGTGACACACTGGCTATCTCAGGGCTAAGCTGCAGCACTTTTTCTCAGAAACATAGAGGCAAGTTACTCTGGTATTTGCCTACCAGGATTCTACATGCTCAAACATATATCAATATTCCCACGTGCCAGCCTGATTAATAGGATATACCTTCTCAATATAAATAGAGGTTTTTTTATTTTTCTTTTCCCAGATGGCTGAAACATCATTCTCTGGACACAAGAGTTTTAGTATTCTGACAGATTCCACTGTGCTATTTAAGAAAAGGGCTCAAAACTAAGCAAAAGGCAAAAGCTGAAATGAAAATCTCAACCAGATAATTTAAGCCAGGAAAAAAAATCACTCAGGGTAATGTAATAAAAATCTCTGTTGATAAGTAACTGCCTTTACATTAATGTTCTATTTGAGAAGAAGACAAGACTTACATTTCCCTGGGAGCTCCATCTCTCTGAGCACTTCCCTTTCATCTGCTGACTTCTCATCTCATGCCTTTTCTGACTTCTCTCCACTTATCCTAGAAACTGTTAATAAATTAAATCTCACATGCCCCATAAGAAACCAACTGTTGTTACTAAATTGAGTGGGAATATAAGGTCATGCCATAGGTGACTAAGTACACTCCAGATTTCCCTACGAGCCATGATCTAAATATGATGCCACAGCATCATCTCGACCTTATACTGAGTGGGGGGCTTTATTTCAGAGCACATCCCCGACCCAGAGATAACCTACTATGGACAACACCTGTGGTTTGAAACCCTCAGCTCCTGGCTGAGTCAATATTGTGTTTTATTATGTCAAACATTTTCATGCCTGATGTATCGGTGGAAAACCTTTACAGTACCGCTTGCTGCTCCTATACAGAAATATGTAGCAAACACATCAAGGACTTATTACTCTGCGAATCAGCTTCGTTTTATTAACGATGTGCGTTTGTGGTCAAGCCCTACAGAGGTGGAGAGACGCTGACCGCGCGATGCTGCTGCCCTGAGCCAGGACCTTCTCCGTGCCCGAGACACTCCCGAGTTCCCAGGCCCCGGGGAACAGCTCTGGGGAACCGGAGCCGCGGAACCGTGAGCGGCGACGAAGAAAAGAGCTCAGCACACCACCCAGGAGGCAGCATCAGCCCAGGCCGATCGGGGCTGAATCGCCCGGGAGAGCCGGGGCGGGAAGACCCCAGACTTGGCATCAGACCGGCACCCTGGGAAACTGGGAGTTCTCCCCGAGGGGTCACTGTCCCCGCCAGCCCTTCGCTCAGGATGGCGCTGCGGGGCTGTGCGGGGCTATGCGGGGTCTGTGCGGGGCTATGCGGGGCAGCTCCAGCCCCGCGCCCCCCCGGCCGCCCCAGCTGCGCCCGTCCGTCAGTGCCGCCCCCCCTCCCCGGGCGGGGCCGCCCCGCGCTGCCCCTTTAAGGCAGCGCAGCCCCGCGCGCATTCCAGCGGCCGCGTCACCGTTCCGGGAAGCGGGTGGCGTCATCCCGCCGGCCCGTCATCCCGCGGCGAGAGGGGCGGGCGCTGGGAGACAAAGGAGCAATTAAAAATAGCCGGGGAGCGCGCGGGGAGCGCCGCCACCGGCGGGCAGGGCCGCGGCTCCGTCAGCCGTGACGTCACGGCGGGCGCGCGCCTGCGCGGCCCCGCGGGGCCATTTACGGGCGCTCCCGGGGGGCGGGTGACGTCACGCCATGCCGCGTCACGTCACGTGCGCGGGTCGGGTCCCTCCGTCCCGCCGGAGGGAGCGCAGGGATGGGGAGCGTGTCCCGGGTCCAGCCCTGACCGCCCTCCGGAGCGGGAACCCGCCGCTGTGCCGCTGGTGCCTGCGGGCAGCCCTGCCTCTGAGTCACGGAAGGGGCAGCAGCTCCGGGTGCATTTGTGGCTCACGAAACAGAGAGAGGGTTCTTTGTGCGACACCCCGGATTCCCCTGTGTTTGGCATCAGCAGCAGAGCCGGCGGCGATGCTTAAACCCCCCTTTGTGGGGTGCTGTGAGAGAGGACGTGTCGCGCTGAGAGCAAGAGAAAACAGCAAAGCGTGGTGCTCTCGCTCCGTACTGTGCTCTCTCAGTAGAGAACAGCAATGTGTTACCCGGGGGGATAGTTTCTACGCCCACTGGAATGTGACATTCCCCACACTTATTACATAAATGTCATGTCAAGGATGCCATTGATATTACGATGCTTCTCTTAACTACAGCAATGACAGCAGTAGCTTATATCTAGAATCTTAAAAGGATGCTGTTTCATTTCTGTTCCAGTTGCCAAGGACAGCTTGAGGATGCTCTGTAGCCTTTGTGGTCATGTACTCCCTCTGTGAAGGACTGGCCTTGTCTCTTGTGGCTTTTTTTCCAAGAATCAGATAATCTGAAAGGGCATTGGACCACATATGCAGGCAGTATTTGGTAGATGAGGCTTACACAGTTGTTACTGTAACTGTGTGTTTCAATACTGGGTATTAAAAAGCTGCTGGGTGCTTTTGATCCCTTCTCCATGTGGCTTTTTGTGTGCGTGAACTTGTGCATAAAAGTCAGTACCATGTCTGTCTCCCAAAGCTGTTTGCTTTCTGTAGGCTGTCCAGGCAGCTTGAATAGATCTTTAGCTTGAGATGCTATTTTCTCAGCTTGTTTGAGTACAAGGCAAATGTTGTGGGCCATGTGAAACAAGGAACTACATTATCAGCAAGCAGCTTCTGCTACTCTAGTCACTGTGACCAGGTGAAAGACATAGAAAAATTCTCTAAGAGTTATGCAGTAAGCACCAAAGAAAAGTCCTTATAAAAGAGTTGTAAAGTAGCTTGAAATTTCTTGAAGGTGAAATGAGCGTGCCAACTTCTGTCCCCATGTGGCTGTGTCTGCATCAGCATGCACTCACTCTTAAGCTTTCATTTTATTTGAAAGGTAAAATTGTTAGACCAAATCTAGATTTAACTATTCTGAACTAGCCTATACTAACCTGAATTAAATCTAAAAAGGGAATATTTTCATTCCACAGTTTAAACAAGTAGTTAATTTGAGATTTTTTCCCATTGGTTTTGGATAGGCCTAGCCAAAGTCTTGACTGGAAAATTGAAGGAAGTAGAGATTCAGCCCTTTTTGTGTGGCAGTGCACTAGAAAAGGCAGTGAAATGTTGGCAATCCTACTTTTTCAGTCTTTCTTTGTGATAAAGCAGCCTATGTTTGCAGAGGTTGCATATCCCATTTAAAGGGCTTTGTTGTGCAGTGTAGTGATGGTGGTGTGGTGCAGTGCAAACTTGAGCTAAATAGTGCTGTCCCAGAGAATTCCAAGGGAGGGGGGTGTGATTAGTAAAGGGTGGCTGTGTCTCCTATTAGACTGAGTCATGGAGGAATAGAAGAGAGAAGTGGGGAAGTTTACAATGAATGCAAGCCTTTCTCCTTCAGATGCTTTTAAAAAAAATGAAATTCCAGAAACCTGTATCAACAAATTTTTTCTATTGCTAAAATCAGGATGCTAAAGCTGTTATCTATCAAAAACCTGGATTACTTCATTAGCTTTTAGAAAAGTAATAGCTGCTACTTTTCCATTAAGCTCTTGTTACATACTGCTATGAATACACCTGTTAAACAAAATGGTGTTTGGACCAATATGCAATTAATTGCTCGAAGGGCAGAGCAGCAGCCCCAGGATACAATGTCAGTTCTGGGGATAAGACTGCATCTCTTCTGAAGGAGGCATTTGCAAGGCTTACCTCATCATTTAGTCACCTTGATGACTGTATGCTGACAAGGAAACAGGCTTTTGTATGAGCTACCAGAAGATCATTACAAAGCTTACTGTAACTTGAAGAAAAAAATCTGTACTGATTGCACATCTCTGCAGGTGATGTACTATCCAATGCTAAAAGCTCCCTGCAAAATAGTTAAATAGTCCTCTCATCCTGGGAAAAAAAGAGGCCTTTGATTTGAACTGAAGCTTTCCTGGAATTTTCCATTTGCCCTTCAGGGCTTTCAGGTGGTGCCCCGTCAGAAACAATCTTCCTGGAAGTCTGAGAGTACTGAGCAGTATCAGACTATGTGTGAGCCTTGCATAATAAATGCCCTCCACAGCAGAGCTATGGGTTCTACTCATTCCCATCCCAGAACGTGATATATTTTTTTAGTGTACTGAATGTCCTTATGAATGGGATGAACCCAAAATGCTACCAGGCATTGGAATGGGCCTGTCAGCAGCTGGAGAATATTTTCACAAAGCAATCCAATTGAACCAATAGAGTACCTCCAAAACATAAGCCCCGAGTTTAACTTTTTTAACTCAGGTGGACACTTAAAAATTGTGGTTTCAATAGAAACCACAGATTCTGTTGAAAAAAAAAAAAGTCAAGAAAATTTGACACCTAATTTTGTCATTATGCTTCCTGTCAGCTCTTTGCTTTCACACAGGTAATAATTAACAGCTGTTCTTTAAGTTCCCTTTTATCTGAAAACATCTGGCTTTTTAACATAATCAAGGTATTTTAATTTTTATGAGACTTATGAAGGTTCATGTGCATTTAACAGCTTAGATCTATTGATCTGATATTTAAAAAGGAACAATATATGTTCCCTTGCCTTCTATCTCTGGAAACTGTTTTCAGGGCAGACTAGAAGGAGTTTCTGGTGGAAGTTGGATATATGTATTCCCTGACTCAACGGGGCTCTTTGTTTTCAAGGAATAGAAGTAAAGAGTTTCCTTTAATTATAAGCCTGAAGGCAGAGAGAAAGGAGGGGTGATTTCTGTTTCTCAGTATGATGTTTGTGATTTAGTTCTGCCTGAAGGAGTTGCTGTTTTGTTGCTAAATTATAATTGCACCTTTCCTGTGGCTATAGAGGAGATTTGGCAGTGTTACACTTCTGATTTGTGGGAGCTCTCCAAAAAGGTAAACAGGAGTTTCTTCTGTGACTTGAACGCGCTACTTTCCTTCACAATCGTAAGGATTTCATCTTGGTATGAACCAGGGCTGAATGTCAAGTCAGTTCTTGCAGTCTGGCTTTTTCATTCTGTAGAAAACATGATGCATTTGAAATGTATTTGAAATATCATTTTCTCATTAGATCGTTATGTTATGCAAGGTGGAGAATGGCAGTTACCCTTAAAGCTATTTATTACAATTTATTACACTGTGGTTGTGAATCTAATGAGGGAAGATGGGATTCAAGAAGGGACATGATGAAAGTTTTTGTAGAAGTGGTTATAGCGGGGATGATGAAGGTTTATGAGAACATTAATGTTTTTTAAAAAGTTTACAAATCCCTCCGTGTGTACAGTTCTTGATCGGGCGTATCCTAATCAAGTCAGTATCCTGTAGTTTTCTTCATGGAGTCTCCTGTTTTTCTAGCAATGCCAAAGTAAAGAATTCATGGCTTTTTTAGAAATGAAGGAGTTACTTTATCTTATACCTTGGGTGATAACAGCAGAATTATCAGTGATCATGACGATTCCTCTTTTCATGTAGAAAAGTGTATTTAAGATCTGAGCAAGAAACTTAGGATATTTGCAGTCTACCACAGGGTGTTTTAGGTAAGTTTTTTAATGCTTTCTAGCAAAGACAGATAGTATGTTTTGTGTATCAGAGCAATGTGGTGAGCATAACCTTAAGACTGTTTATCATGCAAGTACCTAAGATAATTAGAAATTGCACATTAAAGGCTTTACCCCTTTTTTTTGACCTTTTACTACTTTCTGCAGCATCTGTATGAGCCGAAATCATATAGCTATTCATAGATTCTGCTGTAGTCTAATAGTCTGACACATCTGTTTATTCCATTTGTTACATGATTGAAAATTTGAATAACTTATCAAAAAAAATTGCCATTTTTGTTTCTGTTTACAAATCCTGGTAAGAGTTAAAAGCATTCAGCTCTAACAAATTTTGTTTACTATTAATTAATCAAAGTTTAATTCATATAGGCTATCATAGCTTTTCATTTAACAATAAACTACTTCGTAAGTCTCCTAATTTCCAGTTAATGTTTTGTCAATTGACCTAGTCCATGCACAAGGTCAGTGCAGGATTGTTACCTGGTAGCATTTCTCATGACAGAATAAATGACAGAATTTACAAACTTTTTGTTGCCACTGCTGTTTACCAACAGCGCAACTTGAAGTTTTACATGAAATGTGATTCTCAAGATTCAGAAATAGTCCTATTGCTGCATTCTCCATTCTTTCCTGTCCTCACCCGCCTCACTCCCCACCCCTCAATCAAAGTTTCTAAGACTGTAAAGTCAAAATCAAAATGTTTCCCGTAAATCTTCTTGGTGCAGCTCAGGCTCCTTGAAACTTTTTTTCTGTTCTGTTTTTTTCTTTAAAAACTTCTTGTCACTTCCTCTATATCCATTGGGTCCTTTTTTTTTTTTTTTTTTGCTCCAAAGTGATACTTGCTTTTATGTAGGACCGTCCGTGGTCTGGAACTCTGGTGTTCAACTGTTTTTTAAAAAATGTGGATAACTTAATAAAGTTCACGAAGAAACAGCTGTAGTTTACTGTAAATCACAATGGGAAATGTATTTCGCAAAGCAGGACCAGTTGTGTAAAGAAGTTTAAAACAAGTTAAAACCTCATTGTTTTCCCCAAGGGCTCCTGTTTTTTATAACTGTTTAGATTCATACATTCTTTGGAATTTGTCTTTGCTTCATAATGCCGTAGAAAATGTGAGAGGTTGAAAACGGACACAATAGATCATGACTACCATTTTGAAACTTCCATAAACAACAGGGCACTGGGTACTGCAGAACATTTATCTAGTGAACACGGTTTAGCAGAGATCCTGAATCTGTTTCTCATTCAGTTGAATGCACAGCGGAGGCAAAACCAATGCATGAACACGTGTCAAAGCAATAGATGTAAACATTATCAGGAGTGAACACCATACAGCTTACACTGGAGGAAAGGATTGTTGCTTTGTTAGAATTTAACCTTTTACTGTGTTGACTTTTCTGCATGTTTAGATCTCAATTTTTTTTTTTTTAATTGAGTGATTCTGAGATGGTATCTTCTTCCTGCCCCACATTTAAAAGTAATACAAATCAGATAAAGTTCTTTTCCAAGTGGGACATGTTGAGTTCAGTGACAGTTCTCACTAACTGAAGTGATGGAGGGCTGGGTGTGTAGGTTCTTGGGTGGAAGACTTTGGTCCTACTTGTTTTCCTTTCTTCATATAGTGACCAAAAGCCACAAGTTTAGCTGTTAAAAAACACAACCTACACAATGCTAAAAGTGAAGATCGTTTTAAAATTTGTTTTGTTTCATTTGACTAACTATTTTTAAGATCATTTCAATGTGCTGATTTTGTTTGCAGTCTACTGCTTTTTGTCCTAGTACCAGTTATGTAAAACGTATATTTCTGGTCTTGGATTTGTGTTTGAACTTGGATAACTTCTTATGTCTATGTTGTTGTAAGCAGGGTGTTCTAAGGCTTTCTAATTAGCTTTTGTGTAATTTTGCATGCTTTCTGGAACTGAGAGATTTCCTGCAAAGGCTTGGTTTCTCCATCATCCCAGCGAGATCACTAACTTACTTTTGAAAAGACCTTTCAGTGCTACCACATGCCTAATTGTAATTTGTTTTTTTAAGCTTTTAAATTTGATTTGTGTTATAAACAGTGGAATGGTTTTTAAGAATTGAGTTGCATACTGCTTGAATGTTATTCCAAACTCGACTAAAAACTTTTTTTTATTTAATTTTTATTTAATCATTGGTTTATTAGCATTTTAGAAACATGAATTACAATAATTTGTCATGGTAGCGTATGTCCTAAAAGCCCTTTGGAATCTGGAAAAAAATAATTATTTTTTTAACTTTTACGCTACATGAAACAGAGTACTTAAAAATAAGTCTGATTTTGCTTTAACTTCTCTGATTCAGATTGCTTTTAATAACTTGATTGCAGTGTAGTATCCTGCCTGCCTCCTGGGTAGTTGTACCATCTCTAGTGCAATCTTTGTAAGGACTTGAGAATGCAGAGGAAGAAAGACAGGTTTTGTTCTTTTGCTGCTTGACAACTGCTGCAGAGTTTTGTTTTTTCATAATTGCTGTTCTACTTAAAAGCTAAGTCATTTTGCACTGAAAAGAAACAGTTTTCAGAGCTGTTGAAAATAAGAGTGCATCTGTAATAAAGGTTATTATGATTAATTTTCATGCTTGTTCTCTGAAAAATATAATTTCAAATCTAGAAAGGCATGTGTTTGTTTGCTTAATGATCCCTTAGAATGTGTTCCTGTGTCACTGTGATAAGAGTATGAGGTAAGAATTGATTATTAAAAGTAACATTTTGAAGTACATTGAGCATTTTAGCACTAGTGGGTGATATTCTGCACCAAATAAAGTAGAAATTATCACTTATTCCAGACTGAATTAGGGAGAGGCTGAGTTTGTTGAAAAGGCCTGTTTTCACTTGACTTGGAATATGAGGATTATCTGTTGACATACGTATTTAAACCAAACTGGTGTGAATACAAACCAGATGTTTCTTGGGTACGTTTCCATAGTATATTTGAACCATAAAATAAGGTTGCACATTTTTCTAATCAGTATTCTTGATTTCATGTGGAGGAAATGTATATTCTACGTGTTACTTTGTAGATTCTTGTCCAGTTGCAAATAGCAATCTTGTACAATATTGAGTGCAGCAATGAAAATCTAGATACGAAATAGAATTACCATCTGTATAAAAGAAAATAAATCATGTTGCTGTAAAACAAATAAGCGTTCTTTTAAAACATCTTTCAGCAATCATGTTAAAGACTAGGTTAAATCTTGATTTCCATACCCATTCTCACTGAGCACATGAGAGGCTGTCAATGAGTAGCTGATGTCTAACAGAGAATCTAGGACTGAAAGCCATGTTAGTATTGTGTGTTCCACACCTAGTTACATTGATTCAGAGTTGTAAAACTTTCAGTGTCCTATTCATTTGCTTCCTGCAAACCCTTCAAGTGTGTCAGTGGAGATAATGTATGCCCCAGGTCTGACAGTCTCTTCTCCCTTCATGAATGTGCTTCACAGGGCCAAGGCAGAGGTGGGACATAATCCCTTCCCTACAGGAGTGAGTTAGCTGCACCCATAGACTGTGGTATTGGAATGTGTTAGTTCCATAGGTGTTGATTTGTAGTGTTTCTAAGAACAGGAGCAAGGGATATTAGTTGGAGTTGGTTTTCCTTTTTTTTCCCCAACTTGATGTTTCTTCTCAAAGATTAGCTTGACAGTTTATGGTTTGTTGTGGGCTCTAGCATTTGTAACGAATCTTTTACTATGATGATACTCATATTAGCAATAAGATCTACAATTTGGACAACTAATTATTCTAAACTGTGCCTTTAATATGTTGTATTGTTAACTCTTGATTCATTCAGTCGCAGCTGTTAATATGGTTGGGAAGATGACTCTCATGGTCTTTGCCTGGTTTTGCTCAATACTTAGATTTGCCTAATTCTCTCCCAGAACTGAATTATAAATTTATGATAGAATGTAATAAATTAAAGGAGGGAAGTTGCACAGAGAGAAGAAATACTTTCTACCCTTTCTTCAAAGTCTCCTTGCATTTTCATTGTATGATGCAATGCACAGAGAACATGCTGAGAGCCGCTAGGGTCCTTTTTTGGGGCATCTTCAGATACCTTTTCTCAAAAACTTAATGGCTTACCAAGAACTATTATAATATCTGACCCTGGAGGTGACCTGAGATTTTCCAAGTTACACTGGCATTTGCGTTAGTGAAGTATTGCATAACTTTCAAATAGGACGGTATGTCCTTCCTTCTTGTATCCCCTTTCTGAGAGCTTCCGTTTTAGAGTGTTGAGTATTAATTAATTTTCTTATGACTGATGTTCTGATAATACAGGGTATGGGTTGTATATAGTACTTGGCCGTATACAGGTGAGCGCACACTGGAATCAGAACTTTGCAGAGATCAAATGAGTCCTTTTCTGAAATACACTGTGGATGTCTATTCTATCTCATGCACATGGAGAGATACCAAAGTTCTGAATAAGCTCATGGATAGCTGTGTGTCATGACAGTGTGTCTATATTGGGTCTTTGAGGCACAGTGCTGTTGTGATTAGTTGTGTTCCTGCTGGAACTACGGCTGAGACAATATACAAGCTCATATTGCATGGTACAAACTTTAATGTTTATGAAACTGGGAAGTTCTGGTTCTTTCCTCTGTCCTTTTCTAAACATGTTATACAATATGCTTACTTTGTTCTATTTAGAAAAATTAGGTAAGAATATGAGCTGGCCATAAAAATGCAATAACAACTTGGACCCGTACACTCAACTATAGATATGTACAATGTAGTACAAAAATGTATTTGGCATTTTTGTGCTTGTATAGCTTTGTCAGTATGTAGTTCAGCAGCACAAAAGGTGTGTTCGTGTAGCAGTCTTGTTTAGGTTTACTCATATATTTTTTTTCCTCTACTTGGTGATGTTAATGCCTTGCAGAAAGGCAAGAGCATCTTAACATCAGCTTGTTGGGTGAATAGGCTATAGGTATTAGCAGATACACCAACAGGTCTCCAAAGTGACAAGGGTTTCTAGCACTGTCTGCAAAGGCTGGGTACACAAACTCTAAACAACATGAAGCTGAAAGAGCTGCCAGATTTACTGGCAGGTAGCTCTATTTGTGAGTGCTCAGAAGCCTGAGAACCTGACTATTCACAGGCAGTATGTCAGTTTGGGAACTTCAGGCATCCTTATTTAACATGTACCCAAGGGTTCGATGTCAATTGTCTTGGGACTGGGTTGGTTTTGCATCATGGCTTGTTTGATCCAAGTGCTACTGAAAGCAGCACGAGTCTCTCCACTGACTTTGATTAGTTGATCACTGTATGACATAATAAATGTGTGCTGATTAAT
Source organism: Empidonax traillii (assembly GCF_003031625.1). Taxonomy (NCBI): domain Eukaryota; kingdom Metazoa; phylum Chordata; class Aves; order Passeriformes; family Tyrannidae; genus Empidonax; species Empidonax traillii. The sequence continues at coordinate 303,385 of NW_020955489.1, read as the reverse complement.
TCTCTGCAGTTCCAAGTATGTGCACACATGTAATGGAGCACCATGAGTGGCCATTGTCACTGTCAGTGAGTTTCCAGTACTACCTCAGTTTTATCTTCAGGCTGAAAACCCCAGTCCTACACAGCATTACAAATAGGCCGTGTAAACAAAAAGTTCTTGTCACATAATTGGACTAAGTAGGAACTACATTTTCTAAACTTGGAACTTTCCCAAAGTCATGGTCACAGATTCATGTGATATGTTACAAAAGTTGCTGATTTCATTGTTTGGTTTTTGAACATGACTTTCAACTTGTAGACAGCTGAAGGTTACTGCAGCCTGTGAGCAGAAGGGCACAAAGGGCAGGGTGTTGCATAGCCATTTGTGCTATGACTCAGCTTTTGCTGAAAGTAATACTCATTTGGTTTATCCCACTTCCTCCTGAGTATCAAGAAGTGCCCTACAGCACTTCAGCAAGGGAATACTGCCTGTTCAAAGAATGCTTTCAAAACTTATTAGAAATTGTGAATTGCAGGAAAGTAAAGCAGTAACTAGAAGTGTTCCTTTCTTAACTGTGAAATTTGGGGGAAGTACACATGCTACAGTGTTATTTCTTAGTTTAGGAGCAAAATGTTTATTGTTTCTTATATATGTAGATGTCATAAAACTTTGGACAAAGGTGAAAACTTTCTAACAGATATTTGCTGGATAGTATTGTCATACTGAGGAGATAAAGTGTCAGTTTGTCATAAGTTTTTATATTACCTTACTATTACATTACCTAAGTCACCTTAAAATTTATTAATAGTATGCACAATATAGTAGGGAAGTCACTTGTTTTTGTAAATCTGCAAACTAATTACTTGGTTACCCATTTGTATCATTGCAAAGCACTGTCACTTTGAGGGTTGATGCAGACTTGGTAATGTTTGTACCTTCTAAGTAGACTGTGATTCTCAGGATAGATGAAGTATGTTTTGAAAGTGATATAAAGAAGAATTATGAGCACGATCAGAGCATCAGTCTTATCTTTTAGAATTTCCTGCTCTATGGGGTACCTTCTGCCTTTTTTTCCATTTCACCATGTATATCCATCAGTAATTTCACATAATGGAATGGAAAACAGGTCAGAGTGGTATCTACTCTGATCAAAAGCACCAAAAAAGCACTCATTCCACTTGGTGCCAAGAAAATTCTATTGCTAGTGCTCAGTAGATGCCTCAGCCAAGAGTGGAAGAGATGTACCTACTCCAAAAACAAGGTATGAAAAGGTTAGTAAGCAATTTTCCCTTCTACATGTGTGCATAGTACACATCCCTAGCCATATAACATTCTTCACAATGGAAATTATTGCTGTCTTTGAGAATTGTATACAGATAAAAGTAAGTATAAGGAACCATTGCATTGCTTTTTAAATATAGATGTACATCCTCTTAGGGAGGATGGGCTACTTTTCCTGTAGTAACAATGCTTATTATCTCTTTGATTAATGTTGCTGTTGTCCTCAAGCCTAGGAAAATAAATGTATTTTCTGTAAACTGTAGACTGTTTTTTTGTTCTGTGCAGTAATGTTGCTTGAATTCTTTATAAGAGGCAATTAGATAACAATGCACATCCTAGAATATTGTACTGATGTCTCTTCTCAAAGATTAAGTTTTTAGAAGGAAAGTTTTCTCATGGAATTTCTTTAATCTTCTTGGGTATTAGTATTTTTCTTGAATAAGAAAGAATTGCGTAAGAAGGTCTTATTTCCTACCTGAGAAAAAAAAAGAAATAGGTAATAACTGTAACAGATGGATTTTATTTTTTTCTTACTAGCATGTCAGCCATAGTCTTGTACTGATTCTACATTTAGGAGCTTTTTTTCAGTCTGCCTTATCCCCTGGTGTCTGCACATGGGGTAAGAGAGCAGAAAAGTTTTTTCTTGCTTCTGCTCTTTCTCTTCTCCTTTCAGTCTCTGTAGCGTCCTGCCTCTGCATTTCTGGCCCCTGTATAGGGTCTGAGCATGGAAGTCATTTGAGGGGAGGGAGCAGTCAGGATGCTTTTGTGTATGGATATCCAGCTCTCTTGTAATAATTTATAAGGACTGCATCAGGAGCACAAATTGTGGAATTTGGAGAGCTGCCCTACGTTGTTCTGAGGGTTGTACATGACCCTGACCCTCGCTGAGGAAGGCACAAGCCACCGCCCTTACAGGGTTCCACCACTGCTGGCATAGAACAGCAATGAATCTGAGTCAACGGGATGATCTGTAGGCATTGAGAGAAACCACGCGGCAGGAAGAACTGCTATGAGCTTGACTCCTGCCAGTGTTATTGGGTGTTTTTTCTGCTGTGTAACTCATGTCCTCATGTTTGCCTAAACAGGTACCACAGTGTAAAGTGGTGCATGAGAAAATGTGTCTGTGCAAGAGGTGCACTCATTTTTGTGTGGCGGGGTGAACTCAGGTGCATGCTCCCTGGGTTCTTTTATTACAGTGGGTTTTGCTACTGCCTGAATTGTTAGTGGATTGTTTATTCTGGAGACATGGGAGTAATTGTGAACAACTGGGAAACGCTAATAGCATATAAGCAGTGTAAGCAAGTAACCACGCTAAGAAGTGGTGGTGTGAGTTGTGTAAATTGACCTTTACCTGTCCTTTAATTTTCCAGTGCCATATCAAGCTGAGTTGTTGGGTTTTTTAATGTATAGATAGGACTTAAATTGAGGGCAATATTCAACTTGCAACTTGAACCAAGATTACAGGAAAACTGAATCTAATATCAAATTTCAAAGGAATCTGCAGGAGAGTGTCTCTTGGATCAAATAGTAATGGTTGATCTGACATTCTAGTATCATCCCTGTATGGGCCTTTTGAAGAATGAAAGTCCTGTAAAGGTAAAGGCAAAACCTAGGGAAGGGAGGGCACTGATCATCCAAGCATGTACTCTGAATCAAAGACTACAAGGAAGCATAGGTATATGTTTGGTTTGCTAATCTTGTGTAAGGATTAAAACTGTGTTGCTGCAGTAAAGCTTTCAATTCCATTGAGCTTCCAATTGCCCAAAATAGACCATTTTGTTAGACCATCTCTGAGCATTGTGCTACCCCACCTACATCTCTGCAAATATCCCAGAAAATTATACCAAAACTAGAATAGGCATGTCTAGATTATATTGCAGCCAGTGTTATGACTGTATTTATAATTACTGTAAGTTAACATAATTTTTTCCTTTATGAGGACAACTCTTGGAGAAACTTCTCTTTCTCTTTGATTTTATTGTTTCTGTTGGTGTAAGATAAAAGCCACTCAGACTAAAGGAGAACAAAAGTTTTTTTCTCATGGAAAAAAGATGATATGCCAGTATGAACACATCTTACATTTAAAAAAATTGTGTCGGTTGCACTTAACGCTTTTTAAATTCTAAGCGCTGATGTATACAAGAAGTTTTAAAGTAACTTAAAAAAGGACCTTATGATGCATACATCCTGGGTAATTCTGGACATTCTAATTACAGCAGTATTTTTAAACATACCCGTATTTAGTCATGTATAGATCTGTAGATCTTCTATTGTAGGGAAGTGACATGGCAAGCAGTATAGAATGTAAAACTGAAGTGGGCCATATTGAATTAATCTTTAGTGTTCAACTTAAATTCATAAAGATTCTTAAATTCACTCATTCTCAACAGGTAAGAATCCTAACGCTGCTATTTGTAGTAGCAAAAAGTTACTGGCTAGAATACTACGTGACTTGAAGTTTTCTAGTCTAAGTATCATTTAATTTAATATATTTATCCGTGGCTCAAAAAGTTTTTTATGTTAAAATCGCTTGATTGAGGTACAATGTGTTTAGTGAATAGCCAATTTAACACCCAATGTGAACAACCACCAAAACAATGGTTTAATGTGTGCAGTACTTCAGCTTTATGAGAATGTTTTTGTGGGAGCCAGCAGTGTGCTGAATTTCCAATAGTTTCCCATGTAGAAGTGATGTTTCTCTTCCCTTCGTAGCTGCAGATCTGTATCCATGGCCACCTTCATGAATCTTAGCTTGCTTCTTGTCTGCAGGCACTGGGGGATTCTGTTGGCATAAGAAGAATGTAACCATCCCTGGAAAAACAGGATTTCTGGATCCTTGTTTGTTCCCTGTACTGGATGTGCATTGCCTGGTCTTTCATTGCTCTGAATGCTGAGCAGACATTACATTTAAATATTATTCCTGCATGGATAACTCTTCTTCCTGGGTCAGCAGGAATGTTCATGGAAGGGCTTGATACAGTTCTGCATTTCCACTTTCAGTAGCTGTTGAAATGGCTATCTCTTTTACCTGATAATGTTAATTTTTCACATGGATTCAGGCAGTTCTGTTCTATTTGATGGCACCAGTTCAGAGTTAAAATATTTTTTCTTAATGCAATGCCATATACATTATTCATAATTGTAAAGTATAGTTACGTAATCAAGTACATCTCAGAATACGTACAGAACTGTTCAGGTTAACCATCCAGTCGAGTGCATCATCTGTGCCTACGCTAATCTAAAACTTTATCTCTTCTGCCAGGTTTTTCACAAGGTAATGTCATACTCACTGTATTTTGCATAACAAGTTATTTGGGGTTTCTAACGCGTAAAATGCAGCAAGCATTGTTTTAGTGTGCGTATGGATGTGCTTCTCCATGTGACAGGGATATCAGTGGGACTGCAGCTGTTAAAACAGGATCAGACACTGTTCTGTATGGTAGCTACAGTGTCTGTTTTTAAGATAGGTTGGATACAAATTCCAGATTCCAGTCGTTGTGTTTCAATGAACCTTTGTATTAGTATCCCTTGGTGTACAAACCACTATATTCATATACATTCTTTACCAAGCTGGTGTTCTAGAGGGCACCAATTGTACAGTTTGGTAACAAGTAATTTATTTTATGCATATGTACAAATACGCATAAAAACGCCGGGTTTATCTATCTTACCTCTATTCCAATGGATTTAATATTATTGGTTGTAAATTAGATTAATTTATCAAGTTAATATTTTCTGTATGAATTTCTAATCAAGAAAGTTCTATCATGAAGAAAAATAATCCAGGGAAGTTATTAGAAAATACCCAGCACAGATAATGAATTCATTTCCTTGTAGTGGATGGTGCCTCACATGAAAACAGAACCTTTTTTTACATATGATTGACTATTAGAATTACAGAGCATATTACAAAAACAAGCCATTTACAATAAATATTTAGTTTTCAGTCTCGTGTTCTAGTATGTCTGTTTGGAAAAAAACAAGTATTGGGATTTTGTGTGACCCACTGTGGTAGGTAATACTTAATCTCTGAAGAATATACATTCTACTGTCCTTGGAAAGTACACTGTTGACTGTATAGGAGGTATTGGAATTGCTTAATGCATTACCAAACACTTGATTACTAAATAATGCTCTACCTAGGAGAATTTTGCTTACAGAGAAATTCCGTGCTAGGGATGGTATAACACAGGCTTAAATGTAAATGAGAACATGTTTTGTATTTCTCAAATCTGTGATCTGGAATGGCAGCATAGAATGGAGTTATGCTGTGCCAGAAGTTCTTGGTAAAATCCAAACCCCCCACAAAATATCTTTAGTTTCATCTTTTGTTAAGTTCTCTGTATATAAGCAAAACTCATCCATGCTTGCAAATCTCTTTAAAAGATATTACTGTTATTACTGATGTGGGTGTCTGGAAAATGTGGGTTAACTAATGTATACAAACATGCAGAGTACGTATTTCTGATGTTGAAATAGTACAGTTAATGAAATTACATTATTTTGTGGCAAGACCAGCAAAAATGTAATTATTCAGAGGCAAGGTTGTGAATTATTTTGGTTGGGTTTTGGCATTGCACTTGAAGTTAAGTTTGTTTCATGAAGCAGAAAGTCTGCTTTTGGAATGAGATACATGTAAACTGGTTCACAGTATTTCCTCTCACTACCAATCATTCTTGTACCATGTGTTCTAAACTAAACAGTCTAGATTCCAGATGAATGTTGATGTCTACAGTACAAACATCTCGTTTATCATCCTTTAGTACTGGTGAGAGATTTCCTCTGCTCAACTCTGAGTTGTCTGTGGAAAAGTGTTCTGTCTGTGAATTGATCAGGTCTCATTATCCTCAATTATTCTGACTTCAGCACAAATGTGGGTATTTCAAATTGAGCCTTGCTGTGTTGATATCATTTAAAGTTGCTACTGCTCTTGACAGGAATGTTTTCAAGTTTTCATAGGTCATTGTAATAAATAGGTTTTATAATCTGCTGTACCTAATTTAATAATTGTTTAAATGTCTTTTTGCCTTATCTGGGTTACTCCTTCCCCTGTAATCCTATATGTTTGTAAGTTAGCTGTAGAAACCTGTGCTAAGCTTCTCATAGTATGACTTTCTTCATGGAAGTCACATCTCATATTTAGTTGCTTACTTCATCAGGCTTATTTGCTTAAATTCTCTGCTCTGTCAGTGCTTAACGATTTAATCCTTTACAACACTTAAGTATTGCATCACCTCTATAAGATTTAGAAAGCCAGTGACCAGGCTGGATAATTCTAGGAACCCAGTTCCTGTATTAATCTGAGAACTGAGTTAATGATCATTTTTTCAGACAGGTTAATTTTCTCTCCCTGTTTTATTTCTGATTTCAGCCTTTGAGAGTTTAAAATTTTCTAAAAAAAAAAATCTGGGAACAGGGGTTGTTCTCTGAAATATATGAAGAAGGCATCATCCAAGTTTGCAAATAAGAATTCTGCATAGAATCAAATACATGACTTTTATTAGAATACTTGTTAAGGTTTTATATTGCAGTTGTGAGATTAAATTCACTCTATCAAATGAGAAACAAATTACAGACTCCTTTGTGCAAGGATCTGTCATCTTATATAAGCATAGATGCAGGTCTTTCTCTAAGCCCACACCCAGTGGCTTTTTTATCACACTTTTTGTTTTCTGTCCTGATTATATATGAGGAAGGATACCATTACACAGGCTTTCCAAAAGATTTCCTTTTTGCAATGAACTTGCTGCCAGGCCTCTGACAAAATTCAGAAAATGTATTCAGCTGTATTTATTAATTCAACAGAATGATATCAGTGATACTGGATGAGCAAAGTACGGTCTAACACTCAAGAAATTAACATTTCTGGCTACAGTGTCTTAATTTCTAATAAAGCCATATAATTTATTCCAAGATTTCAAGGAATACCCCGAGTATAACTTTGAAATTTTCAACTGATTATGTTTATATATGGAAAATCTAGTTTCTGTGCAGTTTATTTGATTTTATTTTGTGTATCTTAACCTCCTGGAACATTTCTAGGTGGTCAAGCAAAGAATGTTAGAAGCACTCAGATAAACCAGAAAAGTAGGGACTTGTGGTTTAAAGGCAAGCAATAATGAAAGGCAAGCAAAGTAGTAGTTGTTGAAATGGATGGAATTAGGATTGGTGAAATGAGGATTCTGGTATGATTTCTTTTTGTTGACAGAAAACATGATTTTTCAAAGGTAAAATGTTTTCTTAGAATGAAAAGAATTCTTGTCGTCTTGTGGAGAAGCAGATGAGGTGCTTCATTTAAATTCTGTTTTCCAGCCAAGCAAGCAAGAGCCTGAGGGAAGTATGGAGATACACATTTATTCCATTTACAAAAATGCAGCTATTATATCTTTATTTTCAAGGCCTCCTTGCGCAGGAAGCTTCTAGGTCTGAAGATCAACATTCACTGCTTCATGTGTCCCAGACTGAAAGATATTCCACGTATGATGTCTTGTAACATCTTGCAGGGAGACACTTGGAGACAACTTACTATGTAGGGTTTCATTTTGCCACTGTACTGTGGAAGGAACTACTGCCATTAGACAAAATGTCTGGATCAGGAAGGCGCTAAGAAATCCATCTAGCTGCTTGAAGTTTAGTCAAAAATTGCAGGGCTTTGCCCTTGTGAAGCAGCATCCTGCTGTTCCAGACCTTTCTGCTAGTACAAGTGGCTTTGTGTGGACTGGTTTACTTTTAAATCAGTTATGTCAGACGTGTTTCATATGTCACATTATGCTTTACTGCTGGAAATAATCCAGTTCTGACTTTTTAGATTAAATGAGTAGCATGGTTGAAAAATGTAAGCTGCCCCTGCTTGATTATAATAACCTTATATGACCGTGATTGTGATGACACCTACAGTTTATCAGTCTCCAGCAATTTGACCAAGGAATTGTGAGGCTTGGTGAGTTGGAAAATTAAATTATACCTTTCTTGGTCCTTCTAGAATGTAACCCATTTGTCTTTCACATATTTTCTGCATCTTAAGGATGACTTATTAATTATATGGGGCTTCAAAGTCAGAGCATTATATAGTTCCTTCCTGTTTCAACATTTCACAGAATGGTAGTAATACAGAGACTATTCATGAAAAAGTTATAGTAAGTTAACAGTACAGTGATTCCCTAATGGGTGTGTTTCCAGGAGTTAAAAAGAACAAATAACAATGCATCAACCTCATCCTAAAAATAGGTTCATGGTGCATATGATTAAGTGATACGACTCACACAGTTTTTATCACTGTGCTCTGATTTTTATTACATTTTGTTGAGTCAGGGTTGATTAGCTTCAATAAAAAACTTAGACAAGAAACATTCACCGACACTTTGTGTTTTAGGAATTGGTATTAAAAATGCGGTATTTGAGGATCACTCTTCAAGGAAGGTGCAGTGGGAAGCTGTAATACAGAGGTGTCTTGGAAAGAAGCCATTTGTGGTTCAGTAAAGATTCTTTTCAAGGTTGTTAACCTCTGTATCCTTAAATTATGTTTATATAGCTGCCTAAATTATTTCTGCAGTTTCAGTTGGAATATATTCCCCAACCAAAACAGTTGTGTAACACAGCTTTTACCATTTGCCCCGTGGATGCTTACCTTTCAGTTACAGCTGAAGTAATCTCTGGCTGATCGCTAATATAGTTGCACTGGTTAAAATTTTTCATACTCATGTGTTTGAATATTAATTAGGGCTTTAGGCTTATTAATGTTATTATTACTGCATTTTGTC